>NC_086318.1:434422507-434451669 GCF_036172605.1 Pelobates fuscus
ATTACTACCTGTTACCTATCATTTTATTTATAGGTTCTATTACTACCTGTTATCTATCATTTTATTTATAGGTTCTATTACTACCTGTTATCTATCATTTTATTTATAGGTTCTATTACTACCTGTTATCTATCATTTTATTTATAGGTTCTATTACTACCTGTTATCTATCATTTTATTTATAGGTTCTATTACTACCTGTTATCTATCATTTTATTTATAGGTTCTATTACTACCTGTTATCTATCATTTTATTTATAGGTTCTATTACTACCTGTTATCTATCATTTTATTTATAGGTTCTATTACTACCTGTTATCTATCATTTTATTTATAGGTTCTATTACTACCTGTTATCTATCATTTTATTTATAGGTTCTATTACTACCTGTTATCTATCATTTTATTTATAGGTTCTATTACTACCTGTTATCTATCATTTTATTTATAGGTTCTATTACTACCTGTTACCTATCATTTTATTTATAGGTTCTATTACTACCTGTTACCTATCATTTTATTTATAGGTTCTATTACTACCTGTTATCTATCATTTTATTTATAGGTTCTATTACTACCTGTTATCTATCATTTTATTTATAGGTTCTATTACTACCTGTTATCTATCATTTTATTTATAGGTTCTATTACTACCTGTTATCTATCATTTTATTTATAGGTTCTATTACTACCTGTTATCTATCATTTTATTTATAGGTTCTATTACTACCTGTTATCTATCATTTTATTTATAGGTTCTATTACTACCTGTTATCTATCATTTTATTTATAGGTTCTATTACTACCTGTTATCTATCATTTTATTTATAGGTTCTATTACTACCTGTTATCTATCATTTTATTTATAGGTTCTATTACTACCTGTTATCTATCATTTTATTTATAGGTTCTATTACTACCTGTTATCTATCATTTTATTTATAGGTTCTATTACTACCTGTTATCCTATCATTTTATTTATAGGTTCTATTACTACCTGTTATCTATCATTTTATTTATAGGTTCTATTACTACCTGTTACCTATCATTTTATTTATAGGTTCTATTACTACCTGTTATCTATCATTTTATTTATAGGTTCTATTACTACCTGTTACCTATCATTTTATTTATAGGTTCTATTACTACCTGTTATCTATCATTTTATTTATAGGTTCTATTACTACCTGTTACCTATCATTTTATTTATAGGTTCTATTACTACCTGTTATCTATCATTTTATTTATAGGTTCTATTACTACCTGTTATCTATCATTTTATTTATAGGTTCTATTACTACCTGTTATCTATCATTTTATTTATAGGTTCTATTACTACCTGTTATCTATCATTTTATTTATAGGTTCTATTACTACCTGTTATCTATCATTTTATTTATAGGTTCTATTACTACCTGTTACCTATCATTTTATTTATAGGTTCTATTACTACCTGTTATCTATCATTTTATTTATAGGTTCTATTACTACCTGTTACCTATCATTTTATTTATAGGTTCTATTACTACCTGTTATCTATCATTTTATTTATAGGTTCTATTACTACCTGTTATCTATCATTTTATTTATAGGTTCTATTACTACCTGTTATCTATCATTTTATTTATAGGTTCTATTACTACCTGTTACCTATCATTTTATTTATAGGTTCTATTACTACCTGTTACCTATCATTTTATTTATAGGTTCTATTACTACCTGTTATCTATCATTTTATTTATAGGTTCTATTACTACCTGTTACCTATCATTTTATTTATAGGTTCTATTACTACCTGTTATCTATCATTTTATTTATAGGTTCTATTACTACCTGTTATCTATCATTTTATTTATAGGTTCTATTACTACCTGTTATCTATCATTTTATTTATAGGTTCTATTACTACCTGTTACCTATCATTTTATTTATAGGTTCTATTACTACCTGTTATCTATCATTTTATTTATAGGTTCTATTACTACCTGTTATCTATCATTTTATTTATAGGTTCTATTACTACCTGTTACCTATCATTTTATTTATAGGTTCTATTACTACCTGTTATCTATCATTTTATTTATAGGTTCTATTACTACCTGTTATCTATCATTTTATTTATAGGTTCTATTACTACCTGTTATCTATCATTTTATTTATAGGTTCTATTACTACCTGTTACCTATCATTTTATTTATAGGTTCTATTACTACCTGTTACCTATCATTTTATTTATAGGTTCTATTACTACCTGTTATCTATCATTTTATTTATAGGTTCTATTACTACCTGTTACCTATCATTTTATTTATAGGTTCTATTACTACCTGTTATCTATCATTTTATTTATAGGTTCTATTACTACCTGTTATCTATCATTTTATTTATAGGTTCTATTACTACCTGTTACCTATCATTTTATTTATAGGTTCTATTACTACCTGTTACCTATCATTTTATTTATAGGTTCTATTACTACCTGTTATCTATCATTTTATTTATAGGTTCTATTACTACCTGTTATCTATCATTTTATTTATAGGTTCTATTACTACCTGTTACCTATCATTTTATTTATAGGTTCTATTACTACCTGTTATCTATCATTTTATTTATAGGTTCTATTACTACCTGTTACCTATCATTTTATTTATAGGTTCTATTACTACCTGTTATCTATCATTTTATTTATAGGTTCTATTACTACCTGTTATCTATCATTTTATTTATAGGTTCTATTACTACCTGTTATCTATCATTTTATTTATAGGTTCTATTACTACCTGTTACCTATCATTTTATTTATAGGTTCTATTACTACCTGTTACCTATCATTTTATTTATAGGTTCTATTACTACCTGTTATCTATCATTTTATTTATAGGTTCTATTACTACCTGTTATCTATCATTTTATTTATAGGTTCTATTACTACCTGTTATCTATCATTTTATTTATAGGTTCTATTACTACCTGTTATCTATCATTTTATTTATAGGTTCTATTACTACCTGTTATCTATCATTTTATTTATAGGTTCTATTACTACCTGTTACCTATCATTTTATTTATAGGTTCTATTACTACCTGTTATCTATCATTTTATTTATAGGTTCTATTACTACCTGTTACCTATCATTTTATTTATAGGTTCTATTACTACCTGTTATCTATCATTTTATTTATAGGTTCTATTACTACCTGTTATCTATAATTTTATTTATAGGTTCTATTACTACCTGTTACCTATCATTTTATTTATAGGTTCTATTACTACCTGTTATCTATCATTTTATTTATAGGTTCTATTACTACCTGTTACCTATCATTTTATTTATAGGTTCTATTACTACCTGTTACCTATAATCTTATTTATAGGTTCTATTACTACCTGTTACCTATCATTTTATTTATAGGTTCTATTACTACCTGTTACCTATCATTTTATTTATAGGTTCTATTACTACCTGTTATCTATCATTTTATTTATAGGTTCTATTACTACCTGTTATCTATCATTTTATTTATAGGTTCTATTACTACCTGTTATCTATCATTTTATTTATAGGTTCTATTACTACCTGTTACCTATCATTTTATTTATAGGTTCTATTACTACCTGTTATCTATCATTTTATTTATAGGTTCTATTACTACCTGTTATCTATCATTTTATTTATAGGTTCTATTACTACCTGTTATCTATCATTTTATTTATAGGTTCTATTACTACCTTTTATCTATCATTTTATTTATAGGTTCTATTACTACCTGTTATCTATCATTTTATTTATAGGTTCTATTACTACCTGTTATCTATCATTTTATTTATAGGTTCTATTACTACCTGTTATCTATCATTTTATTTATAGGTTCTATTACTACCTGTTACCTATCATTTTATTTATAGGTTCTATTACTACCTGTTATCTATCATTTTATTTATAGGTTCTATTACTACCTGTTACCTATCATTTTATTTATAGGTTCTATTACTACCTGTTATCTATCATTTTATTTATAGGTTCTATTACTACCTGTTATCTATCATTTTATTTATAGGTTCTATTACTACCTGTTATCTATCATTTTATTTATAGGTTCTATTACTACCTGTTATCTATCATTTTATTTATAGGTTCTATTACTACCTGTTATCTATCATTTTATTTATAGGTTCTATTACTACCTGTTATCTATCATTTTATTTATAGGTTCTATTACTACCTGTTACCTATCATTTTATTTATAGGTTCTATTACTACCTGTTATCTATCATTTTATTTATAGGTTCTATTACTACCTGTTACCTATCATTTTATTTATAGGTTCTATTACTACCTGTTATCTATCATTTTATTTATAGGTTCTATTACTACCTGTTATCTATAATTTTATTTATAGGTTCTATTACTACCTGTTACCTATCATTTTATTTATAGGTTCTATTACTACCTGTTATCTATCATTTTATTTATAGGTTCTATTACTACCTGTTACCTATCATTTTATTTATAGGTTCTATTACTACCTGTTACCTATAATCTTATTTATAGGTTCTATTACTACCTGTTACCTATCATTTTATTTATAGGTTCTATTACTACCTGTTACCTATCATTTTATTTATAGGTTCTATTACTACCTGTTATCTATCATTTTATTTATAGGTTCTATTACTACCTGTTATCTATCATTTTATTTATAGGTTCTATTACTACCTGTTATCTATCATTTTATTTATAGGTTCTATTACTACCTGTTACCTATCATTTTATTTATAGGTTCTATTACTACCTGTTATCTATCATTTTATTTATAGGTTCTATTACTACCTGTTATCTATCATTTTATTTATAGGTTCTATTACTACCTGTTATCTATCATTTTATTTATAGGTTCTATTACTACCTTTTATCTATCATTTTATTTATAGGTTCTATTACTACCTGTTATCTATCATTTTATTTATAGGTTCTATTACTACCTGTTATCTATCATTTTATTTATAGGTTCTATTACTACCTGTTATCTATCATTTTATTTATAGGTTCTATTACTACCTGTTACCTATCATTTTATTTATAGGTTCTATTACTACCTGTTATCTATCATTTTATTTATAGGTTCTATTACTACCTGTTACCTATCATTTTATTTATAGGTTCTATTACTACCTGTTATCTATCATTTTATTTATAGGTTCTATTACTACCTGTTACCTATCATTTTATTTATAGGTTCTATTACTACCTGTTATCTATCATTTTATTTATAGGTTCTATTACTACCTGTTATCTATCATTTTATTTATAGGTTCTATTACTACCTGTTATCTATCATTTTATTTATAGGTTCTATTACTACCTGTTACCTATCATTTTATTTATAGGTTCTATTACTACCTGTTATCTATCATTTTATTTATAGGTTCTATTACTACCTGTTATCTATAATTTTATTTATAGGTTCTATTACTACCTGTTACCTATCATTTTATTTATAGGTTCTATTACTACCTGTTATCTATCATTTTATTTATAGGTTCTATTACTACCTGTTACCTATCATTTTATTTATAGGTTCTATTACTACCTGTTACCTATCATCTTATTTATAGGTTCTATTACTACCTGTTACCTATCATTTTATTTATAGGTTCTATTACTACCTGTTACCTATCATTTTATTTATAGGTTCTATTACTACCTGTTATCTATCATTTTATTTATAGGTTCTATTACTACCTGTTATCTATCATTTTATTTATAGGTTCTATTACTACCTGTTATCTATCATTTTATTTATAGGTTCTATTACTACCTGTTACCTATAATTTTATTTATAGGTTCTATTACTACCTGTTACCTATCATTTTATTTATAGGTTCTATTACTACCTGTTACCTATCATTTTATTTATAGGTTCTATTACTACCTGTTACCTATCATTTTATTTATAGGTTCTATTACTACCTGTTATCTATCATTTTATTTATAGGTTCTATTACTACCTGTTATCTATAATTTTATTTATAGGTTCTATTACTACCTGTTACCTATCATTTTATTTATAGGTTCTATTACTACCTGTTATCTATCATTTTATTTATAGGTTCTATTACTACCTGTTACCTATCATTTTATTTATAGGTTCTATTACTACCTGTTACCTATAATCTTTATTTATAGGTTCTATTACTACCTGTTACCTATCATTTTATTTATAGGTTCTATTACTACCTGTTACCTATCATTTTATTTATAGGTTCTATTACTACCTGTTATCTATCATTTTATTTATAGGTTCTATTACTACCTGTTATCTATCATTTTATTTATAGGTTCTATTACTACCTGTTATCTATCATTTTATTTATAGGTTCTATTACTACCTGTTACCTATCATTTTATTTATAGGTTCTATTACTACCTGTTACCTATCATTTTATTTATAGGTTCTATTACTACCTGTTACCTATCATTTTATTTATAGGTTCTATTACTACCTGTTATCTATCATTTTATTTATAGGTTCTATTACTACCTGTTACCTATCATTTTATTTATAGGTTCTATTACTACCTGTTATCTATCATTTTATTTATAGGTTCTATTACTACCTGTTATCTATCATTTTATTTATAGGTTCTATTACTACCTGTTATCTATCATTTTATTTATAGGTTCTATTACTACCTGTTATCTATCATTTTATTTATAGGTTCTATTACTACCTGTTATCTATCATTTTATTTATAGGTTCTATTACTACCTGTTATCTATCATTTTATTTATAGGTTCTATTACTACCTGTTATCTATCATTTTATTTATAGGTTCTATTACTACCTGTTACCTATCATTTTATTTATAGGTTCTATTACTACCTGTTATCTATCATTTTATTTATAGGTTCTATTACTACCTGTTACCTATCATTTTATTTATAGGTTCTATTACTACCTGTTATCTATCATTTTATTTATAGGTTCTATTACTACCTGTTACCTATCATTTTATTTATAGGTTCTATTACTACCTGTTATCTATCATTTTATTTATAGGTTCTATTACTACCTGTTATCTATAATTTTATTTATAGGTTCTATTACTACCTGTTATCTATCATTTTATTTATAGGTTCTATTACTACCTGTTACCTATCATTTTATTTATAGGTTCTATTACTACCTGTTATCTATAATTTTATTTATAGGTTCTATTACTACCTGTTATCTATAATTTTATTTATAGGTTCTATTACTACCTGTTACCTATCATTTTATTTATAGGTTCTATTACTACCTGTTATATATCATTTTATTTATAGGTTCTATTACTACCTGTTACCTATCATTTTATTTATAGGTTCTATTACTACCTGTTACCTATAATCTTATTTATAGGTTCTATTACTACCTGTTACCTATCATTTTATTTATAGGTTCTATTACTACCTGTTACCTATCATTTTATTTATAGGTTCTATTACTACCTGTTATCTATCATTTTATTTATAGGTTCTATTACTACCTGTTACCTATCATTTTATTTATAGGTTCTATTACTACCTGTTATCTATCATTTTATTTATAGGTTCTATTACTACCTGTTACCTATCATTTTATTTATAGGTTCTATTACTACCTGTTATCTATCATTTTATTTATAGGTTCTATTACTACCTGTTATCTATCATTTTATTTATAGGTTCTATTACTACCTGTTATCTATCATTTTATTTATAGGTTCTATTACTACCTGTTATCTATCATTTTATTTATAGGTTCTATTACTACCTGTTACCTATAATTTTATTTATAGGTTCTATTACTACCTGTTACCTATCATTTTATTTATAGGTTCTATTACTACCTGTTACCTATCATTTTATTTATAGGTTCTATTACTACCTGTTATCTATCATTTTATTTATAGGTTCTATTACTACCTGTTATCTATCATTTTATTTATAGGTTCTATTACTACCTGTTACCTATCATTTTATTTATAGGTTCTATTACTACCTGTTACCTATCATTTTATTTATAGGTTCTATTACTACCTGTTACCTATCATTTTATTTATAGGTTCTATTACTACCTGTTATCTATCATTTTATTTATAGGTTCTATTACTACCTGTTACCTATCATTTTATTTATAGGTTCTATTACTACCTGTTATCTATCATTTTATTTATAGGTTCTATTACTACCTGTTATCTATCATTTTATTTATAGGTTCTATTACTACCTGTTATCTATCATTTTATTTATAGGTTCTATTACTACCTGTTATCTATCATTTTATTTATAGGTTCTATTACTACCTGTTATCTATCATTTTATTTATAGGTTCTATTACTACCTGTTATCTATCATTTTATTTATAGGTTCTATTACTACCTGTTATCTATCATTTTATTTATAGGTTCTATTACTACCTGTTATCTATCATTTTATTTATAGGTTCTATTACTACCTGTTATCTATCATTTTATTTATAGGTTCTATTACTACCTGTTATCTATCATTTTATTTATAGGTTCTATTACTACCTGTTATCTATCATTTTATTTATAGGTTCTATTACTACCTGTTACCTATCATTTTATTTATAGGTTCTATTACTACCTGTTATCTATCATTTTATTTATAGGTTCTATTACTACCTGTTATCTATCATTTTATTTATAGGTTCTATTACTACCTGTTATCTATCATTTTATTTATAGGTTCTATTACTACCTGTTATCTATCATTTTATTTATAGGTTCTATTACTACCTGTTATCTATCATTTTATTTATAGGTTCTATTACTACCTGTTACCTATCATTTTATTTATAGGTTCTATTACTACCTGTTATCTATCATTTTATTTATAGGTTCTATTACTACCTGTTATCTATCATTTTATTTATAGGTTCTATTACTACCTGTTACCTATCATTTTATTTATAGGTTCTATTACTACCTGTTATCTATCATTTTATTTATAGGTTCTATTACTACCTGTTACCTATCATTTTATTTATAGGTTCTATTACTACCTGTTATCTATCATTTTATTTATAGGTTCTATTACTACCTGTTACCTATCATTTTATTTATAGGTTCTATTACTACCTGTTATCTATCATTTTATTTATAGGTTCTATTACTACCTGTTACCTATCATTTTATTTATAGGTTCTATTACTACCTGTTATCTATAATCTTATTTATAGGTTCTATTACTACCTGTTACCTATCATTTTATTTATAGGTTCTATTACTACCTGTTATCTATCATTTTATTTATAGGTTCTATTACTACCTGTTACCTATCATTTTATTTATAGGTTCTATTACTACCTGTTATCTATCATTTTATTTATAGGTTCTATTACTACATGTTATCTATCATTTTATTTATAGGTTCTATTACTACCTGTTATCTATCATTTTATTTATAGGTTCTATTACTACCTGTTACCTATCATTTTATTTATAGGTTCTATTACTACCTGTTATCTATCATTTTATTTATAGGTTCTATTACTACCTGTTACCTATCATTTTATTTATAGGTTCTATTACTACCTGTTATCTATCATTTTATTTATAGGTTCTATTACTACCTGTTATCTATCATTTTATTTATAGGTTCTATTACTACCTGTTACCTATCATTTTATTTATAGGTTCTATTACTACCTGTTATCTATCATTTTATTTATAGGTTCTATTACTACCTGTTATCTATCATTTTATTTATAGGTTCTATTACTACCTGTTATCTATCATTTTATTTATAGGTTCTATTACTACCTGTTACCTATCATTTTATTTATAGGTTCTATTACTACCTGTTATCTATCATTTTATTTATAGGTTCTATTACTACCTGTTATCTATCATTTTATTTATAGGTTCTATTACTACCTGTTACCTATCATTTTATTTATAGGTTCTATTACTACCTGTTATCTATCATTTTATTTATAGGTTCTATTACTACCTGTTACCTATCATTTTATTTATAGGTTCTATTACTACCTGTTATCTATAATCTTATTTATAGGTTCTATTACTACCTGTTACCTATCATTTTATTTATAGGTTCTATTACTACCTGTTATCTATCATTTTATTTATAGGTTCTATTACTACCTGTTACCTATCATTTTATTTATAGGTTCTATTACTACCTGTTATCTATCATTTTATTTATAGGTTCTATTACTACCTGTTATCTATCATTTTATTTATAGGTTCTATTACTACCTGTTATCTATCATTTTATTTATAGGTTCTATTACTACCTGTTACCTATCATTTTATTTATAGGTTCTATTACTACCTGTTATCTATCATTTTATTTATAGGTTCTATTACTACCTGTTACCTATCATTTTATTTATAGGTTCTATTACTACCTGTTATCTATCATTTTATTTATAGGTTCTATTACTACCTGTTATCTATCATTTTATTTATAGGTTCTATTACTACCTGTTATCTATCATTTTATTTATAGGTTCTATTACTACCTGTTATCTATCATTTTATTTATAGGTTCTATTACTACCTGTTATCTATCATTTTATTTATAGGTTCTATTACTACCTGTTATCTATCATTTTATTTATAGGTTCTATTACTACCTGTTATCTATCATTTTATTTATAGGTTCTATTACTACCTGTTATCTATCATTTTATTTATAGGTTCTATTACTACCTGTTATCTATCATTTTATTTATAGGTTCTATTACTACCTGTTATCTATCATTTTATTTATAGGTTCTATTACTACCTGTTATCTATCATTTTATTTATAGGTTCTATTACTACCTGTTATCTATCATTTTATTTATAGGTTCTATTACTACCTGTTATCGATCATTTTATTTATAGGTTCTATTACTACCTGTTATCTATCATTTTATTTATAGGTTCTATTACTACCTGTTATCTATCATTTTATTTATAGGTTCTATTACTACCTGTTATCTATCATTTTATTTATAGGTTCTATTACTACCTGTTATCTATCATTTTATTTATAGGTTCTATTACTACCTGTTACCTATCATTTTATTTATAGGTTCTATTACTACCTGTTATCTATCATTTTATTTATAGGTTCTATTACTACCTGTTATCTATCATTTTATTTATAGGTTCTATTACTACCTGTTACCTATCATTTTATTTATAGGTTCTATTACTACCTGTTATCTATCATTTTATTTATAGGTTCTATTACTACCTGTTATCTATCATTTTATTTATAGGTTCTATTACTACCTGTTATCTATCATTTTATTTATAGGTTCTATTACTACCTGTTATCTATCATTTTATTTATAGGTTCTATTACTACCTGTTATCTATCATTTTATTTATAGGTTCTATTACTACCTGTTATCTATCATTTTATTTATAGGTTCTATTACTACCTGTTATCTATCATTTTATTTATAGGTTCTATTACTACCTGTTATCTATCATTTTATTTATAGGTTCTATTACTACCTGTTACCTATCATTTTATTTATAGGTTCTATTACTACCTGTTATCTATCATTTTATTTATAGGTTCTATTACTACCTGTTACCTATCATTTTATTTATAGGTTCTATTACTACCTGTTATCTATCATTTTATTTATAGGTTCTATTACTACCTGTTATCTATCATTTTATTTATAGGTTCTATTACTACCTGTTACCTATCATTTTATTTATAGGTTCTATTACTACCTGTTATCTATCATTTTATTTATAGGTTCTATTACTACCTGTTATCTATCATTTTATTTATAGGTTCTATTACTACCTGTTACCTATCATTTTATTTATAGGTTCTATTACTACCTGTTACCTATCATTTTATTTATAGGTTCTATTACTACCTGTTATCTATCATTTTATTTATAGGTTCTATTACTACCTGTTATCTATCATTTTATTTATAGGTTCTATTACTACCTGTTACCTATCATTTTATTTATAGGTTCTATTACTACCTGTTACCTATCATTTTATTTATAGGTTCTATTACTACCTGTTATCTATAATCTTATTTATAGGTTCTATTACTACCTGTTATCTATCATTTTATTTATAGGTTCTATTACTACCTGTTATCTATCATTTTATTTATAGGTTCTATTACTACCTGTTATCTATCATTTTATTTATAGGTTCTATTACTATCTGTTATCTATCATTTTATTTATAGGTTCTATTACTACCTGTTATCTATCATTTTATTTATAGGTTCTATTACTACCTGTTATCTATCATTTTATTTATAGGTTCTATTACTACCTGTTATCTATCATTTTATTTATAGGTTCTATTACTACCTGTTTGTTATCTATCATTTTATTTATAGGTTCTATTACTACCTGTTATCTATCATTTTATTTATAGGTTCTATTACTACCTGTTATCTATCATTTTATTTATAGGTTCTATTACTACCTGTTATCTATCATTTTATTTATAGGTTCTATTACTACCTGTTATCTATCATTTTATTTATAGGTTCTATTACTACCTGTTACCTATCATTTTATTTATAGGTTCTATTACTACCTGTTATCTATCATTTTATTTATAGGTTCTATTACTACCTGTTATCTATCATTTTATTTATAGGTTCTATTACTACCTGTTATCTATCATTTTATTTATAGGTTCTATTACTACCTGTTATCTATCATTTTATTTATAGGTTCTATTACTACCTGTTACCTATCATTTTATTTATAGGTTCTATTACTACCTGTTATCTATCATTTTATTTATAGGTTCTATTACTACCTGTTATCTATCATTTTATTTATAGGTTCTATTACTACCTGTTACCTATCATTTTATTTATAGGTTCTATTACTACCTGTTACCTATCATTTTATTTATAGGTTCTATTACTACCTGTTATCTATCATTTTATTTATAGGTTCTATTACTACCTGTTATCTATCATTTTATTTATAGGTTCTATTACTACCTGTTACCTATCATTTTATTTATAGGTTCTATTACTACCTGTTACCTATCATTTTATTTATAGGTTCTATTACTACCTGTTATCTATCATTTTATTTATAGGTTCTATTACTACCTGTTACCTATCATTTTATTTATAGGTTCTATTACTACCTGTTATCTATAATCTTTATTTATAGGTTCTATTACTACCTGTTATCTATCATTTTATTTATAGGTTCTATTACTACCTGTTATCTATAATTTTATTTATAGGTTCTATTACTACCTGTTTGTTATCTATCATTTTATTTATAGGTTCTATTACTATCTGTTATCTATCATTTTATTTATAGGTTCTATTACTACCTGTTATCTATCATTTTATTTATAGGTTCTATTACTACCTGTTATCTATCATTTTATTTATAGGTTCTATTACTACCTGTTATCTATAATTTTATTTATAGGTTCTATTACTACCTGTTTGTTATCTATCATTTTAATTATAGGTTCTATTACTATCTGTTATCTATCATTTTATTTATAGGTTCTATTACTACCTGTTATCTATCATTTTATTTATAGGTTCTATTACTACCTGTTATCTATCATTTTATTTATAGGTTCTATTACTATCTGTTATCTATCATTTTATTTATAGGTTCTATTACTACCTGTTATCTATCATTTTATTTATAGGTTCTATTACTACCTGTTATCTATCATTTTATTTATAGGTTCTATTACTACCTGTTATCTATCATTTTATTTATAGGTTCTATTACTACCTGTTATCTATCATTTTATTTATAGGTTCTATTACTACCTGTTATCTATCATTTTATTTATAGGTTCTATTACTACCTGTTATCTATCATTTTATTTATAGGTTCTATTACTACCTGTTATCTATCATTTTATTTATAGGTTCTATTACTACCTGTTATCTATAATTTTATTTATAGGTTCTATTACTACCTGTTTGTTATCTATCATTTTATTTATAGGTTCTATTACTACCTGTTACCTATCATTTTATTTATAGGTTCTATTACTACCTGTTACCTATCATTTTATTTATAGGTTCTATTACTACCTGTTATCTATCATTTTATTTATAGGTTCTATTACTACCTGTTATCTATCATTTTATTTATAGGTTCTATTACTACCTGTTATCTATCATTTTATTTATAGGTTCTATTACTACCTGTTATCTATCATTTTATTTATAGGTTCTATTACTACCTGTTACCTATCATTTTATTTATAGGTTCTATTACTACCTGTTATCTATCATTTTATTTATAGGTTCTATTACTACCTGTTATCTATCATTTTATTTATAGGTTCTATTACTACCTGTTACCTATCATTTTATTTATAGGTTCTATTACTACCTGTTACCTATCATTTTATTTATAGGTTCTATTACTACCTGTTATCTATCATTTTATTTATAGGTTCTATTATTACCTGTTATCTATCATTTTATTTATAGGTTCTATTACTACCTGTTATCTATCATTTTATTTATAGGTTCTATTACTACCTGTTATCTATCATTTTATTTATAGGTTATATTACTACCTGTTATCTATCATTTTATTTATAGGTTCTATTACTACCTGTTATCTATCATTTTATTTATAGGTTCTATTACTACCTGTTATCTATCATTTTATTTATAGGTTCTATTATTACCTGTTATCTATCATTTTATTTATAGGTTCTATTACTACCTGTTATCTATCATTTTATTTATAGGTTCTATTACTACCTGTTATCTATCATTTTATTTATAGGTTCTATTACTACCTGTTACCTATCATTTTATTTATAGGTTCTATTACTACCTGTTATCTATCATTTTATTTATAGGTTCTATTACTACCTGTTATCTATCATTTTATTTATAGGTTCTATTACTACCTGTTACCTATCATTTTATTTATAGGTTCTATTACTACCTGTTACCTATCATTTTATTTATAGGTTCTATTACTACCTGTTATCTATCATTTTATTTATAGGTTCTATTACTACCTGTTACCTATCATTTTATTTATAGGTTCTATTACTACCTGTTACCTATCATTTTATTTATAGGTTCTATTACTACCTGTTATCTATCATTTTATTTATAGGTTCTATTACTACCTGTTACCTATCATTTTATTTATAGGTTCTATTACTACCTGTTACCTATCATTTTATTTATAGGTTCTATTACTACCTGTTATCTATCATTTTATTTATAGGTTCTATTACTACCTGTTATCTATCATTTTATTTATAGGTTCTATTACTACCTGTTACCTATCATTTTATTTATAGGTTCTATTACTACCTGTTACCTATCATTTTATTTATAGGTTCTATTACTACCTGTTATCTATCATTTTATTTATAGGTTCTATTACTACCTGTTATCTATCATTTTATTTATAGGTTCTATTACTACCTGTTATCTATCATTTTATTTATAGGTTCTATTACTACCTGTTACCTATCATTTTATTTATAGGTTCTATTACTACCTGTTACCTATCATTTTATTTATAGGTTCTATTACTACCTGTTATCTATCATTTTATTTATAGGTTCTATTACTACCTGTTATCTATCATTTTATTTATAGGTTCTATTACTACCTGTTACCTATCATTTTATTTATAGGTTCTATTACTACCTGTTACCTATCATTTTATTTATAGGTTCTATTACTACCTGTTATCTATCATTTTATTTATAGGTTCTATTACTACCTGTTATCTATCATTTTATTTATAGGTTCTATTACTACCTGTTATCTATCATTTTATTTATAGGTTCTATTACTACCTGTTATCTATCATTTTATTTATAGGTTCTATTACTACCTGTTATCTATCATTTTATTTATAGGTTCTATTACTACCTGTTATCTATCATTTTATTTATAGGTTCTATTACTACCTGTTACCTATCATTTTATTTATAGGTTCTATTACTACCTGTTATCTATCATTTTATTTATAGGTTCTATTACTACCTGTTATCTATCATTTTATTTATAGGTTCTATTACTACCTGTTACCTATCATTTTATTTATAGGTTCTATTACTACCTGTTACCTATCATTTTATTTATAGGTTCTATTACTACCTGTTACCTATCATTTTATTTATAGGTTCTATTACTACCTGTTATCTATCATTTTATTTATAGGTTCTATTACTACCTGTTATCTATCATTTTATTTATAGGTTCTATTACTACCTGTTACCTATCATTTTATTTATAGGTTCTATTACTACCTGTTACCTATCATTTTATTTATAGGTTCTATTACTACCTGTTATCTATCATTTTATTTATAGGTTCTATTACTACCTGTTACCTATCATTTTATTTATAGGTTCTATTACTACCTGTTATCTATAATCTTATTTATAGGTTCTATTACTACCTGTTATCTATCATTTTATTTATAGGTTCTATTACTACCTGTTATCTATAATTTTATTTATAGGTTCTATTACTACCTGTTTGTTACCTATCATTTTATTTATAGGTTCTATTACTATCTGTTATCTATCATTTTATTTATAGGTTCTATTACTACCTGTTATCTATCATTTTATTTATAGGTTCTATTACTACCTGTTATCTATCATTTTATTTATAGGTTCTATTACTACCTGTTATCTATAATTTTATTTATAGGTTCTATTACTACCTGTTTGTTATCTATCATTTTAATTATAGGTTCTATTACTATCTGTTATCTATCATTTTATTTATAGGTTCTATTACTACCTGTTTGTTATCTATCATTTTATTTATAGGTTCTATTACTATCTGTTATCTATCATTTTATTTATAGGTTCTATTACTACCTGTTATCTATCATTTTATTTATAGGTTCTATTACTACCTGTTATCTATCATTTTATTTATAGGTTCTATTACTACCTGTTATCTATAATTTTATTTATAGGTTCTATTACTACCTGTTATCTATAATTTTATTTATAGGTTCTATTACTACCTGTTTGTTATCTATCATTTTATTTATAGGTTCTATTACTATCTGTTATCTATCATTTTATTTATAGGTTCTATTACTACCTGTTATCTATCATTTTATTTATAGGTTCTATTACTACCTGTTATCTATCATTTTATTTATAGGTTCTATTACTACCTGTTATCTATAATTTTATTTATAGGTTCTATTACTACCTGTTTGTTATCTATCATTTTATTTATAGGTTCTATTACTACCTGTTACCTATCATTTTATTTATAGGTTCTATTACTACCTGTTACCTATCATTTTATTTATAGGTTCTATTACTACCTGTTATCTATCATTTTATTTATAGGTTCTATTACTACCTGTTATCTATAATTTTATTTATAGGTTCTATTACTACCTGTTTGTTATCTATCATTTTATTTATAGGTTCTATTACTACCTGTTATCTATAATTTTATTTATAGGTTCTATTACTACCTGTTACCTATCATTTTATTTATAGGTTCTATTACTACCTGTTATCTATCATTTTATTTATAGGTTCTATTACTACCTGTTATCTATCATTTTATTTATAGGTTCTATTACTACCTGTTACCTATCATTTTATTTATAGGTTCTATTACTACCTGTTATCTATCATTTTATTTATAGGTTCTATTACTACCTGTTATCTATCATTTTATTTATAGGTTCTATTACTACCTGTTATCTATCATTTTATTTATAGGTTCTATTACTACCTGTTTGTTATCTATCATTTTATTTATAGGTTCTATTACTACCTGTTATCTATCATTTTATTTATAGGTTCTATTACTACCTGTTATCTATCATTTTATTTATAGGTTCTATTACTACCTGTTATCTATCATTTTATTTATAGGTTCTATTACTACCTGTTATCTATCATTTTATTTATAGGTTCTATTACTACCTGTTATCTATCATTTTATTTATAGGTTCTATTACTACCTGTTATCTATCATTTTATTTATAGGTTCTATTACTACCTGTTATCTATCATTTTATTTATAGGTTCTATTACTACCTGTTATCTATCATTTTATTTATAGGTTCTATTACTACCTGTTATCTATAATTTTATTTATAGGTTCTATTACTACCTTTGTTATCTATCATTTTATTTATAGGTTCTATTACTACCTGTTATCTATCATTTTATTTATAGGTTCTATTACTACCTGTTACCTATCATTTTATTTATAGGTTCTATTACTACCTGTTATCTATCATTTTATTTATAGGTTCTATTACTACCTGTTATCTATCATTTTATTTATAGGTTCTATTACTACCTGTTACCTATCATTTTATTTATAGGTTCTATTACTACCTGTTACCTATCATTTTATTTATAGGTTCTATTACTACCTGTTATCTATCATTTTATTTATAGGTTCTATTACTACCTGTTATCTATCATTTTATTTATAGGTTCTATTACTACCTGTTATCTATCATTTTATTTATAGGTTCTATTACTACCTGTTATCTATCATTTTATTTATAGGTTCTATTACTACCTGTTACCTATCATTTTATTTATAGGTTCTATTACTACCTGTTATCTATCATTTTATTTATAGGTTCTATTACTACCTGTTATCTATCATTTTATTTATAGGTTCTATTACTACCTGTTACCTATCATTTTATTTATAGGTTCTATTACTACCTGTTATCTATCATTTTATTTATAGGTTCTATTACTACCTGTTATCTATCATTTTATTTATAGGTTCTATTACTACCTGTTACCTATCATTTTATTTATAGGTTCTATTACTACCTGTTATCTATCATTTTATTTATAGGTTCTATTACTACCTGTTATCTATCATTTTATTTATAGGTTCTATTACTACCTGTTATCTATCATTTTATTTATAGGTTCTATTACTACCTGTTATCTATCATTTTATTTATAGGTTCTATTACTACCTGTTATCTATCATTTTATTTATAGGTTCTATTACTACCTGTTACCTATCATTTTATTTATAGGTTCTATTACTACCTGTTACCTATCATTTTATTTATAGGTTCTATTACTACCTGTTATCTATCATTTTATTTATAGGTTCTATTACTACCTGTTATCTATCATTTTATTTATAGGTTCTATTACTACCTGTTATCTATCATTTTATTTATAGGTTCTATTACTACCTGTTATCTATCATTTTATTTATAGGTTCTATTACTACCTGTTATCTATCATTTTATTTATAGGTTCTATTACTACCTGTTATCTATCATTTTATTTATAGGTTCTATTACTACCTGTTATCTATCATTTTATTTATAGGTTCTATTACTACCTGTTATCTATCATTTTATTTATAGGTTCTATTACTACCTGTTATCTATCATTTTATTTATAGGTTCTATTACTACCTGTTATCTATCATTTTATTTATAGGTTCTATTACTACCTGTTACCTATCATTTTATTTATAGGTTCTATTACTACCTGTTACCTATCATTTTATTTATAGGTTCTATTACTACCTGTTATCTATCATTTTATTTATAGGTTCTATTACTACCTGTTATCTATCATTTTATTTATAGGTTCTATTACTACCTGTTATCTATCATTTTATTTATAGGTTCTATTACTACCTGTTATCTATCATTTTATTTATAGGTTCTATTACTACCTGTTATCTATCATTTTATTTATAGGTTCTATTACTACCTGTTATCTATCATTTTATTTATAGGTTCTATTACTACCTGTTATCTATCATTTTATTTATAGGTTCTATTACTACCTGTTACCTATCATTTTATTTATAGGTTCTATTACTACCTGTTACCTATCATTTTATTTATAGGTTCTATTACTACCTGTTATCTATCATTTTATTTATAGGTTCTATTACTACCTGTTATCTATCATTTTATTTATAGGTTCTATTACTACCTGTTATCTATCATTTTATTTATAGGTTCTATTACTACCTGTTATCTATCATTTTATTTATAGGTTCTATTACTACCTGTTATCTATCATTTTATTTATAGGTTCTATTACTATCTGTTATCTATCATTTTATTTATAGGTTCTATTACTACCTGTTATCTATCATTTTATTTATAGGTTCTATTACTACCTGTTATCTATCATTTTATTTATAGGTTCTATTACTACCTGTTATCTATAATTTTATTTATAGGTTCTATTACTACCTGTTTGTTATCTATCATTTTAATTATAGGTTCTATTACTATCTGTTATCTATCATTTTATTTATAGGTTCTATTACTACCTGTTTGTTATCTATCATTTTATTTATAGGTTCTATTACTATCTGTTATCTATCATTTTATTTATAGGTTCTATTACTACCTGTTATCTATCATTTTATTTATAGGTTCTATTACTACCTGTTATCTATCATTTTATTTATAGGTTCTATTACTACCTGTTATCTATAATTTTATTTATAGGTTCTATTACTACCTGTTATCTATAATTTTATTTATAGGTTCTATTACTACCTGTTTGTTATCTATCATTTTATTTATAGGTTCTATTACTATCTGTTATCTATCATTTTATTTATAGGTTCTATTACTACCTGTTATCTATCATTTTATTTATAGGTTCTATTACTACCTGTTATCTATCATTTTATTTATAGGTTCTATTACTACCTGTTATCTATAATTTTATTTATAGGTTCTATTACTACCTGTTTGTTATCTATCATTTTATTTATAGGTTCTATTACTACCTGTTACCTATCATTTTATTTATAGGTTCTATTACTACCTGTTACCTATCATTTTATTTATAGGTTCTATTACTACCTGTTATCTATCATTTTATTTATAGGTTCTATTACTACCTGTTATCTATAATTTTATTTATAGGTTCTATTACTACCTGTTTGTTATCTATCATTTTATTTATAGGTTCTATTACTACCTGTTATCTATCATTTTATTTATAGGTTCTATTACTACCTGTTACCTATCATTTTATTTATAGGTTCTATTACTACCTGTTATCTATCATTTTATTTATAGGTTCTATTACTACCTGTTATCTATCATTTTATTTATAGGTTCTATTACTACCTGTTACCTATCATTTTATTTATAGGTTCTATTACTACCTGTTACCTATCATTTTATTTATAGGTTCTATTACTACCTGTTATCTATCATTTTATTTATAGGTTCTATTATTACCTGTTATCTATCATTTTATTTATAGGTTCTATTACTACCTGTTATCTATCATTTTATTTATAGGTTCTATTACTACCTGTTATCTATCATTTTATTTATAGGTTCTATTACTACCTGTTATCTATCATTTTATTTATAGGTTCTATTACTACCTGTTATCTATCATTTTATTTATAGGTTCTATTACTACCTGTTATCTATCATTTTATTTATAGGTTCTATTACTACCTGTTATCTATCGTTTTATTTATAGGTTCTATTATTACCTGTTATCTATCATTTTATTTATAGGTTCTATTACTACCTGTTATCTATCATTTTATTTATAGGTTCTATTACTACCTGTTATCTATCATTTTATTTATAGGTTCTATTACTACCTGTTACCTATCATTTTATTTATAGGTTCTATTACTACCTGTTATCTATCATTTTATTTATAGGTTCTATTACTACCTGTTATCTATCATTTTATTTATAGGTTCTATTACTACCTGTTACCTATCATTTTATTTATAGGTTCTATTACTACCTGTTACCTATCATTTTATTTATAGGTTCTATTACTACCTGTTATCTATCATTTTATTTATAGGTTCTATTACTACCTGTTACCTATCATTTTATTTATAGGTTCTATTACTACCTGTTACCTATCATTTTATTTATAGGTTCTATTACTACCTGTTATCTATCATTTTATTTATAGGTTCTATTACTACCTGTTACCTATCATTTTATTTATAGGTTCTATTACTACCTGTTACCTATCATTTTATTTATAGGTTCTATTACTACCTGTTATCTATCATTTTATTTATAGGTTCTATTACTACCTGTTATCTATCATTTTATTTATAGGTTCTATTACTACCTGTTACCTATCATTTTATTTATAGGTTCTATTACTACCTGTTACCTATCATTTTATTTATAGGTTCTATTACTACCTGTTATCTATCATTTTATTTATAGGTTCTATTATTACCTGTTATCTATCATTTTATTTATAGGTTCTATTACTACCTGTTATCTATCATTTTATTTATAGGTTCTATTACTACCTGTTACCTATCATTTTATTTATAGGTTCTATTACTACCTGTTACCTATCATTTTATTTATAGGTTCTATTACTACCTGTTATCTATCATTTTATTTATAGGTTCTATTACTACCTGTTATCTATCATTTTATTTATAGGTTCTATTACTACCTGTTACCTATCATTTTATTTATAGGTTCTATTACTACCTGTTACCTATCATTTTATTTATAGGTTCTATTACTACCTGTTATCTATCATTTTATTTATAGGTTCTATTATTACCTGTTATCTATCATTTTATTTATAGGTTCTATTACTACCTGTTATCTATCATTTTATTTATAGGTTCTATTACTACCTGTTATCTATCATTTTATTTATAGGTTCTATTACTACCTGTTACCTACCATTTTATTTATAGGTTCTATTACTACCTGTTATCTATCATTTTATTTATAGGTTCTATTACTACCTGTTATCTATCATTTTATTTATAGGTTCTATTACTACCTGTTATCTATCATTTTATTTATAGGTTCTATTACTACCTGTTATCTATCATTTTATTTATAGGTTCTATTACTACCTGTTATCTATCATTTTATTTATAGGTTCTATTACTACCTGTTACCTATCATTTTATTTATAGGTTCTATTACTACCTGTTACCTATCATTTTATTTATAGGTTCTATTACTACCTGTTATCTATCATTTTATTTATAGGTTCTATTACTACCTGTTATCTATCATTTTATTTATAGGTTCTATTACTACCTGTTATCTATCATTTTATTTATAGGTTCTATTACTACCTGTTATCTATCATTTTATTTATAGGTTCTATTACTACCTGTTATCTATCATTTTATTTATAGGTTCTATTACTACCTGTTATCTATCATTTTATTTATAGGTTCTATTACTACCTGTTATCTATCATTTTATTTATAGGTTCTATTACTACCTGTTACCTATCATTTTATTTATAGGTTCTATTACTACCTGTTATCTATCATTTTATTTATAGGTTCTATTATTACCTGTTACCTATCATTTTATTTATAGGTTCTATTACTACCTGTTAT
Source organism: Pelobates fuscus (assembly GCF_036172605.1). NCBI lineage: Eukaryota > Metazoa > Chordata > Amphibia > Anura > Pelobatidae > Pelobates > Pelobates fuscus. The sequence continues at coordinate 434,445,886 of NC_086318.1, forward strand.
CTATCATTTTATTTATAGGTTCTATTACTACCTGTTATCTATCATTTTATTTATAGGTTCTATTACTACCTGTTACCTATCATTTTATTTATAGGTTCTATTACTACCTGTTACCTATCATTTTATTTATAGGTTCTATTACTACCTGTTACCTATCATTTTATTTATAGGTTCTATTACTACCTGTTACCTATCATTTTATTTATAGGTTCTATTACTACCTGTTATCTATCATTTTATTTATAGGTTCTATTATTACCTGTTACCTATCATTTTATTTATAGGTTCTATTACTACCTGTTATCTATCATTTTATTTATAGGTTCTATTACTACCTGTTATCTATCATTTTATTTATAGGTTCTATTACTACCTGTTATCTATCATTTTATTTATAGGTTCTATTACTACCTGTTATCTATCATTTTATTTATAGGTTCTATTACTACCTGTTACCTATCATTTTATTTATAGGTTCTATTACTACCTGTTATCTATCATTTTATTTATAGGTTCTATTACTGCCTGTTATCTATCATTTTATTTATAGGTTCTATTACTGCCTGTTATCTATCATTTTATTTATAGGTTCTATTACTACCTGTTACCTATCATTTTATTTATAGGTTCTATTACTACCTGTTATCTATCATTTTATTTATAGGTTCTATTACTACCTGTTACCTATCATTTTATTTATAGGTTCTATTACTACCTGTTACCTATCATTTTATTTATAGGTTCTATTACTACCTGTTATTATTATTATTATTATTATTGCCATTTATATAGCGCCAACAGATTCCGTAGCGCTTTACAATATTTTGAGAGGGGGGGGGATGTAACAATAAATAAGACAATTACAAGAAAACTGACAGGAATAATAGGTTGAAGAGGACCCTGCTCAAATGAGCTTACAGTCTATAGGAGGTGGGGTATTAGAAACATTAGGATAGGAAATATCAAGTAGGAGTGAAGCAGAGCTGGAGGAGAGAGCAAAGCACTATTCCATAGGGACAGGTATGTAAGGGAGAGATTACTCTGGGAGGCCATACGCTTTCCTGAAGAGATGGGATTTAAGGCCCTTCTTAAATGATTGAAGACTAGGGGAGAGTCTGATGGCAGTAGGCAAGTTATTCCATAGGAGAGGAGCAGCCCGTGAGAAGTCCTGCAAGCGTGAGTTGGCCGTACGGGTGCGAGCAGCGGTCAGGAGGTGGTCGCGGGCAGAGCGGAGGGTACGAGGAGGGGCATACCTCTGGATCAGTGAAGAGATATAAGAGGGGCTGGAATTGTTCAGTGCTTTAAATGTATGGGTTAGCACTTTGAATTGACTCCTATAGGATACAGGGAGCCAATGTAAGGACTGGCAGAGGGGCGAGGTGTGAGAGGACCGACTGGATAGGAAAATCAGTCTAGCTGCAGCATTCATTACAGACTGTAGCGGGGCAGTACGGCTTTTGGGGAGACCAATCAGGAGAGGGTTACAGTAATCCATGCGGGAAATTACTAGAGCATGGACAAGCTCCTTGGTAGCATCTTGCGTAAGAAAGGGGCGGATGCGGGCTATGTTTTTGAGTTGGAACCTACAGGACTTGGCAACAAACTGGATGTGAGACTCAAAGGTGAGACCAGAGTCAAGTATGACGCCAAGACAGCGCGCTTGTAGGGATGGACTTATGTGGATATCACTGACTTGAAGGGAGAGTGAGAGAGGAGGATCAGTATTAGGAGGAGGAAAGACAAGGAGTTCAGTTTTAGAGAGGTTAAGTTTGAGAAAGCGTGACGACATCCAGTCAGAGATGGAAGAGAGGCAAGCAGTGACACGTTGCAGGACGGCCGGGGAGAGGTCCGGTGAGGAGAGGTATATCTGAGTGTCATCAGCGTACAGGTGGTAGTTGAATCCAAAAGAGGCAATAAGTTTTCCAAGAGAGGCAGTATAAAGAGAAAATAGAAGGGGACCAAGGACAGAGCCTTGGGGAACTCCAACCGAGACAGGGCGAGGGGAGGAGGTATCCTTGGAAAAGGAGACACTAAATGAGCGTTGGGAGAGATAGGAGGAAAACCAAGAGAGGACAGAGTCACAGAGACCGAGTGATTGAAGAGTTTGAAGGAGAAGAGAATGATCAACTGTGTCAAAGGCAGCAGAGAGGTCAAGGAGAATTAATATGGAGTAGTGACCTTTGGATTTAGCGGAGATTAGGTCATTAGTCACTTTGATAAGAGCGGTCTCAGTAGAGTGGAGAGGGCGGAAGCCAGACTGAAGAGGGTCAAGGAGAGAGTTGGAATTAAGGAAGTGAGACACACGGGTAAAGACAAGTCTTTCCAAAAGCTTTGATGAGTAAGGGAGCAGGGATATGGGACGATAGTTCGAGGGGGAGGACGGGTCAAGAGATGGTTTTTTCAGGATAGGTATTACAGTGGCATGTTTAAGGTCAGCAGGAACAGTGCCAGAAGAGAGAGAGCAGTTAAAGATGTGTGTTAGGATAGGCACAAGACAAGGGGAGAGAGATCTGATGAGGTGAGATGGGACAGGATCAAGTGGGCAAGTGGTGGGGCGAGAGGAATGGAGAAGTGCAGCCACCTCTTGTTCAGTAGCTGGGGAGAAAGTCTGAAGGGTAGGGAAAGCATGATTTATGTGTGGTTGAGAAAGAGAACGGCAAGGAGGGGAGAATTGTTTCCTTAGCTGTTCAATCTTGTCAGTAAAGTAATATGCAAAGCTATCAGCTGTAAGGTTAGTTTGGGGGGTGGCCACAGCAGGGCGGAGAAGGGAATTAAAAGTGTCAAAGAGACGTCTGGGATTGCGGGAGCATGAACTAATGAGAGAGGAAAAGTAGGACTGTTTGGCGAGGGCAAGGGCTGCGCTGTACGAAAGCAACATGAATCTATAATGAAGATAGTCTGCCTGGGTGCGAGACTTCCTCCAGGAGCGTTCAGCACAGCGGGAGCAACTCTGCAGATAGCGTGTTGATTTATTATGCCAAGGTTGGGGTCGTGTTCTCCTCGTGGTGCATGTTTGGAGTGGGGCTGCAGTGTTCAAGGCAGATGTGAGGGTAGTGTTATATGTGGAGATGGCCAGTGAGGGACAGCAGAGGGAAGGGATGGATAGCAGTTGTGAATCAATGTCAGCCGACAGCTGCTGGAGGTCAATAGAGTTAAGGTTCCTCCTGAGCTGAGGGGGGTTAGGCTGAGGTTGTTGGGTGAGGGGGTAATTGAGAGCAAACGATAAGAGGTGGTGATCAGAGAGAGGAAATGGAGTGTTGCAGATATTAGATAATGTACATGAATAGGAGAAAATAAGGTCGAGGGTATTGCCAGCTACATGAGTGGGAGAATTAGCCCACTGCAATAGTCCAAGGGAGGAAGTAATTGAAAGTAGTTTAGAGGCTGCTGGGGTTAAAGGTGGGTTAATGGGAATATTGAAGTCTCCAAGAATTAGGGATGGAATGTTGGAAGAGAGGAAGTAGGGTAGCCAGGCAGCAAAGTGGTCAAGGAAGAGGAGAGGGGAACCAGGGGGACGATAGATGACGGCAATGTTAGCAGAGAAGGGTTTGAAAAGGCGAATTGAATGAATTTCGAATGATGGGAAAGAGAGGGAAGGGGGGGTGGGCAGGGTTTTAAAGGAGCAGCGGGGTGAGAGAAGAAAACCTACACCGCCACCTTTAATCTCCGCTTGTCTTGGATTGTGGGTAAAGTGAAGACCACCAAAGGACAGTGAGGCAGGGGTAGCAGTAGCATGCGACCGTCCGCTCCTGCAGTCAGTCAATATCATTTTATTTATAGGTTCTATTACTACCTGTTATCTATCATTTTATTTATAGGTTCTATTACTACCTGTTATCTATCATTTTATTTATAGGTTCTATTACTACCTGTTACCTATTATTTTATTTATAGGTTCTATTACTACCTGTTACCTATCATTTTATTTATAGGTTCTATTACTACCTGTTACCTATCATTTTATTTATAGGTTCTATTACTACCTGTTATCTATCATTTTATTTATAGGTTCTATTACTACCTGTTACCTATCATTTTATTTATAGGTTTTCCTGCTAGCCAATAACCTGTCTGGGGCATATTGCCTAACTTTCTATCTGTGTTATTCCTCTGTATACTTGCCTATAGTCTCGCTTATAGGTTCTGCTTTCTCTCTTTGATCTATATTTTCCTTTATTGGCGCTATTTCCTAATTAACCTGTTCTGGGCATATTTCCTAATCCTCTATTTAATATTCTCCTTTTTACTTTCATTCATCTGTATTGTTTCCACTTCCCTTCCACTTCCTGCTACACTTATTATTACAAGAAAACCATGTCAAATATTATAAATAAAGAGCCTAAAGTTAACCCTGGTATAAGTCTCTTATGTGACCTGACAGTCAGTGGCATTTTAACCCTTAAATGTAAGCATTACTGCTCCTGCAGACCGGCAATCTTTTACATTAGAAGGTTAAAACAACAGCGACTTGGCATCTAGACCGCTTCATTGAGGTGCCTATAGTGTCATATTAAATGTAAAGAGTGAGGAGAAAATGAATTGAACATCAGTAAATATTTTCTGCACTATTTTTTATCATTTCATTAAGAAAATTCGTAGCATTTAAGATCATTAACACCCCCCCCCCATCCTCTCGCCATCCCCCAATAAAACAAAAAAATCCCCAAAATATTTCTATATCTATATAAGTTTTTTAATATCTCTGTTTTTTTTGCTGGAAGTGGAACTGACCTCTTTGTGCAGGATATCCAAAGCCTCTTGGATGTTGGACAAAAAATTCACAGGAGAGTAAACATTCTGGGTAACAGAGGAAAAATAATAATATTAGAAGGATATCAACCATTGAAAGCCCATTCCTATGAAGACTCATTCTCTGAGAGACCCGTATAGTTTTCTCCCCATGAAGTATGTAGACTGGCAGTTCCTATGTAGTAGGACTAGATAGTACTGAATGCATTCATGGTTTGAAATGTGTTGGAAGATGTTTGTGTGTGTAGTAGCAAACTCCATTGGTTCTTCTTACTTAATGGACTATTTTACTAAATACAGGCATTTTAGTGGCTAATGAAGGAATTGGTGGAGACTGGCTGTCAAGGTACTACTCCAGCACGCAAACTAGAGGAAATAGATAAAAGATAAAGTCCATATTACCGGTCCTTAAAGTTATTTGGTTAACGTAAGGAGCAATGAATATAGTCCTAATACGTAACACAGATAGCCAGAGACGGTCAAGGTCAAGGATAGGAGAAGGTAGAATAATCGAGTACACAAAGCCACGGTCATGGATTCCAGATGTACGAATGGACGAAATAAACAGAGCTAAGTCAAATCAGAAAAACATGCTCTCGTGCTCCTAAGACCATGACAGGGCAAGGAAGTGATGTCAGCGAAGGACATAAAATTGGCATAAATGTGAGGTCATTGGTTGGGGATCAGTTAGGACAATAGTGATTTATTAAACATGTGATTTGGGCTACTTTAAAATAGGGCAGAACTGATATAATGTAACACCCCCTAGAACACGCATTTGGCTATGTGCAATTGTTGGGACTCGGCATCAAACAGAGGAGGTGCGGTGTCAGCTGAGGGAAGAGGAGTGACATGGTGAGGACCAATAAGAGTTATGACAATGACCCACAGTAAAATGCCATTTAAGCAACTTTTACATATCGCGCTAAACCATGAGAATTAAGTGAAGGATGGGGGATATGGATGCGTTTGGGTTACACAGTAAAAACCATATTGTGTAACTTAAACCCTAATGTGTTACTTGAGGTTGGCGTG